>NC_051162.1:124300912-124335940 GCF_013339745.2 Dermacentor silvarum | reverse complement strand
TTCTTGCAAGAAATAACCGTGGCGCGCGCTGTAAAGACTGTAGAAAAGCTGGAAACGGGGTTTGTGTTTGAGTTTAGGCGTAAGAGAATTACGTTTTCCTCGTATATTCAAATTACAAGCCGACGCTATCACGTCTGACACTTGTGGTGACAGTCGTACTTTACGATTTTCTGACGGATTTATTACGAGAAATTCACATTTGTTCCCTAACGCCTTGCGCCATACGAGGGCCTGCGCGATCGGGGTGGTTCGGGATGATTATTTTCCGCCAAATGACGCCCGCGCGTCCGCGCCGGCGTCAGTGAAAATCCTCGTCATCAGAAATCAGCGTCATCAGAAAATCCGACGTGGACACCGGATTTTCTGCGACAAGGGGCCCTTACCCTATCACGTTAAAATGTCATCAACGTGGAAATGACACTCCGGCACAGAGGGAAGGACGTCTGGACGCTGATGCCAAGGCCACCAGAAATGCGCGGGCTAATAAAACGCCCGAACGGCACCAACGCCGCGTAGACGCCAAGTTTCAAGCTATGAGGTCAGCTGTGATGACTCGATGGGCAAAGGAGACTGCCGAAGAGTATACCGCACGCTTGGTCAAATACGTTCAGTGTTAGATACGGCGACATACAAACATATATACATACATCGACAGATATAGCCCTCGCAAAATTCGTGACGTACCCTAAGAGCGTAAACGCATTAAAGAATAAGAGAAACTCAGGTACCCTCATTTGGATTCTGTAAATCATCATTAAATAATGATGACAAAATTATCTAAACAGCACCTATTAGGACATCTAAAGCATACAATGTTGGTGCTTTGTACACCACTCTGCTATCTTGCGCGCCGTTCTTCCTTACATAAGCTGCAAAGTTAGATATGAAATCTGTGCGTTTTGTCTGGCCAACAAATGCAATATACAGAACGGTCATGTGTTTATTTTTAAGTTTCTTTGTCAACCATGCTGTGGTTTGGTCTGGGCCAGTTGGCGGTCTGTCCGTCGGTCACTGCTCGAGTTCTCGGCGAGTATATTCACCCTCACTTTAAAAAAACAGGTGCGTCCGGCGCCGGGATTCGAGCCCCGGCCCACCATCGCGGCAGGCATGCTCTAACCATTAGGCCGCAAATGTATTTGCGCTTATCTGATACGAACACTAACTAGCTCTTTCAGATAGTCGCCACGTGTTGATCATTATGATTATTTACCATACCATGGGCGCCTACTCACAACTGGGTATTGACGAAGAAGCTGGCGGTACATATCGTGCTACCAACAACCTTCTTGATATGTTCACCGCCTGCTGATGGTTATAATGGTGTCCATGCTATGGCGCATACCACAGCGAAATATCCGTTAAGATAGGTGTTAACATGCTGATTATGATGATTGCCATACTATGCACATACCCATAAAGGGGGATTGGGCACAAAGCCCATCGGCCTGTTGATGATGACTTTGATAATTTTCGTGCAATGACGCATACATACAACGAGCGATTGGCCAATAAGTCGCCGGTCCATTAACAATAAATAAGAATACATGAGAAACGTATGGGCGATATAAAGTTTGTCACAGCGTAACACGGACGATCGAGAGCACGTGCACGTGGTAGATTGCTTTACGCGAAAGACGAAGCAACGAAATGGCCAAAATGAAATCGTTTCATGAAACCTTCGCTTTACATATATTCCAACGGGTGCGTTCAATCTGTAGTTTGATTTCCGGTTCTGAGCTACAAATTTCCAAAATTAATGCTTCAATTCTTTTTGCAAGCGGATCTTACACAACTTTATTTCGCAGAGAAACGTCCTAAATCAAAATTCTGCTTCCGGGTGTAATTCAAGCTAGCCGGCGATCACTCGCCACGCTGCCTCCATGTTGACTAGGGTCGTAAGCTGCAAGAATTTCACGGTTTCTCAGTTGTAATAAATTTAATTCGAATGGCTCAGTGTGTCTCAGTAAAGCAATACTGCGTTTCACATTAATTAGAATAGGAAACACCGAACTTCGCTCCCCGCAAGAGATTCTTCTTAATCTCAACTAAGATATAAGCTATTTGCAGCTGTTGGCTCTCTCATCCACATCGCTCTCTTCGTCGCTCTTCAGGTTACGCTTAAGATGTTTCATTTCATCGCCCGTTTTGTGATCCTTCGCTTCTAGTTCAATCAATCGCGACTAAAACACACACACAGAGAGAGAGAGAGAGAGAGAGAGAGAGAGAAAAGGACGTTAACCTGAACATGAAAACGATTCTCAAGCGACTTGACAGTGGTATAAATAGCGATTGAGAACATGGAATGCCGTCAGCGTAGTTTTTCTGGGGCGACTTGCAGGAACATTTAATAACGAAAATAACAACTAATTTAAGAACGCGTTCTAGTGCGGACTAGAAGAGAAAGCTTTAGCACGGGTGCTCCTATGTAAATAAATGTAAAAGGAGAATTTCTTTTTCTCGGCAAGCACTGCACCAAATTTGACGAGGTTCGTTGTATTTAAAAGAAAAACTTAAAATCGGGTAACAGTTGGTTTCGAAGTTTTGATTGACGCCAGCAATTTTTTTATGAATTGGGAGAAATCGCAAGTTTTCAGAAAACAACACGATCAAGTTTACAGCTCTGTAACACAGCAATGAAATATGATATCACAATTCTGTGCATTGTATTCAATGGCACATCTAAAGCGGACAAAATTGGTATACTGCTCGTATACACGAATCTTAATTTTTTTTTAATTGTAATATGGCAATACAGCTTTTGGAGAACCCTAGTACACAGAGTAACGAATGCACGTATGGTATAAATTGACGTATCGAATTTGTTCGCTTTGAATGATCTAACAGATACAGTTTACAGAACAGTGATAGCTGTTCTCGATGCAGAGCTATTAAATTGTAAACTTCGTGCTTCTGTTTTTTTTCGAACTTTCGAATTTCTGAAAGTTATATTTTAAAAATGCATGCCCTAAATCGGAATTCCGCTTCTAACATTCACTAGGATTTAACTTTATCTCTCAAATGAAACAAATTTCATTAAAATTGGTCAAGGTGTTATCTCAGAAAGGCGTTTCTGTGTTTTACATGTATTTGAATAGGCCACATCGGAGTTGGGCCCGAGCTAAAGCTTCCTCTTAAGAACGCCTTCTTAAATTCGTTATTATTTCCATTATTAAATGTTCGTGCAAGTCGCCTCTGGTCTGCTTATGCACACTCTTTTTGTTTGTCGACTTAAAGATGCAGAGAGCATTTCCTTGTGTGTGCAGTTTTCATCTTTCGGTACCAAACGTTATCTGAAATAAAATATCGGAAAAAAATTGTTTTAGCGCATGAGAAGTTATTTTTCTGTTATTTTGCGTTATCTGTATTCTACGTATGGTGTTTTGCACATAGAAGGGTGAGGAACATTCACATACCTTGTCTTTCCTTGTGACAATTCGATCAAGTTTACAAGTGTAGCACGTGATGGTTCCATAGCAGTACTCACACATCTGGTGCTCGCATTCTAGTCTGCACAACGTCTCAGTAACAAAATTGCAGTTCGCGCAGCGTCTCATACCTTCTGCGTTGCCCTGTAATATCAGGCAGGGCACGGAAATATTCTCATTGATTTTAACTCCGAGATACCACCTGTAAATGAAAACACAAACTAAATTTTCCGTGTATCCTTTACACATTCGAAGAGCAACAGTTACGTACTTCCTACTTGACAAATACCACATAATCTTTTTTTTTCTTTTTTTAGCAGAATCGGTCTTATGAAATGTCGCCTGTGGTGAATATCCCAATTCTGTCTCATCAGTGACTTGAAGAGGCGGTCACTACTCGTACGATTATTCGCAATGGGACGTTAACTAATCAAGAATGAACGCGGAGAATAAGAGCATCGGAACAGCCATAATTCTTGTTAGTCACAATCATACCAAGTGAAGGAATGTGATTCCAGAGAAAGCATATAGGCGATTTTACTTGTGAAGTTAGCAGGATGGCTGATTGCGCAAGTAGGTGATTCATAAGCGTAAGTGCACAGCGCGAAGTTTAATCGTAATCGAGAATTGTTGAGCTTGACCTAAATGTTGACATAATCTGTCGAAGAAAAATGAAGGTGGACCAAAAGTTAACATGCCGAAGGTGGCGACCGAACCCACACCCTTCGCGTTACGTGTGCGAGGGTGTGGGTTACCAGATAGGCAGTTGTCACCAGTTTACCAGTCGTTTCCAGATTACCAATTAGGCAGCCACGGTGTCCATCTTCTCGTACACGTTCTTGGTCTTCGTGCACAATATTAGCACTGGGAGTGTTAGGCGACGCCGCTCACGATCAAGGCAGAGGACGTGGAATGTCCTTTTAACCGAAGGTATCGCATGGTTCTTCCATTTACCGGACTATTTCCATACTGCACGGTTCTCACTAAATATTCGGCGGATCCCATGTACAAGTTGGAAGCCGTTATAAGCGAAGCGTTCTTCACACCCACACCACATTACCTTCAATGTAACTCGACACTCTTCGCTCTCGTCCCCTTTTGTTCAGTCAACTTATTTCTTCACACTCGGCTGCTTCAGCTGCCGACTTCGTCGCTTCTTGCGTTTTCTTCTGCCTTGTCTATTTCATTACATTCCTCCTAGTGGCCCATACCCTTTTTGGGGCAGCGGAACAAAAACATTCATATGCCTAACTGCATATACCTGTGGCCCAAGTTGTCTATACGGGCACATACCGAGTATAGTACATGCCCACTTGCATATGCCCCTTGACCCAAGTTATTTTTCAGAGATATTCAGTGGCCCATAACCCATGTGGCCAGTGTTGTATTATCGGCAAGACATCATCCAGAAGGGGCCAGAAGCAGCAGTGCGTAAGTTGAAGGAGGAGTTTGGGAAGTTTCGCTTAAAAAGAAAAGTATGGGATTTTCTTTACCAAAACCACACTCTGTTTATGGCGTATGCCCTAGTGGGGGGACTACGCATTAATTTTGACCACCTGGGGTTCTTTAACATTCACCTAAACATATCTACAAATCTCTGTGCGCGAGGGTTCTTGCATTTAGCTCCCATCGAAATGCTCCGCCGCAGCAGGGATCGAACCCGCAACCTCGAGCTAAGCAGCACTGCGCAATATAGCCATAAAGCTACAGGGTTGTCACTAATTAACAATATTTCAATAAATGACTTCGTACTTATTTTGTTTAGGGCACACGTCGCAATTTCGAAATAGTAGCAGAGCGCTGATGAAGTCCTATCCATATAGTAATAGATGTCATGTGGTTAAGAGATGGCTTAAGTTCGGGGGCTCCTAAGTACATGAAAAATGAGAAATCCTTTTTCTCGGCAACCACTGCACCAAATTCGGTGAGTTTAGTTCCATTCAAAAGAAAAGTTATAATCTAGTGACGTCTTGTAGCGAATTCTTGATATAAGGTATCAACTTTTAATCAACACTATTGAACATCACAAGCTTTCAGAAAACGAAACTATTAAGCGTACATCTCTGTAACTCTGCAAGGTGACAAATATATTGCAATTCTGTAAATTGCATCTAATGGGGCATCAAAAGCGGACGAAACTGATGAAATGTTCGTGGCTCTCAAATAGACGACTAATTTGTGAGGGCGACTTTTGCATACCCTTTGTAAACAATGTACCAAATTCACCTAAGATATACATTCACGTATTAAATTTTTATGTTCTGGGTGTTCTAACGGATACGGCTTATATAATTGCAATATCTGTTATTGGTTCAGAGCTAGAAATATGTAGCCTTCGAGTTCCTAATTTTTTTTCAGACATGCCCATTTTTGAAAATTCCTTTAAAACATTAAGGCCATAAATCTAAATTCCGCTTAGCAGTCACTATTAATTAGCTTTCTCTCTCAAATGCAACAAATTTGATTAAAATCGCCCGGGTGGTTATCTCAAAAAAGCGTTCTTCCGTTTTACATGCATTTGAATAGGTCACATTACAGTTCGGACCGACCTAAAGCTTCCTCTAAAAGCGGTGACGAGAATTAGGTTTACGCCCTCGCCTAGATTAGGAAAACGTAATATTCGAGTTGCCATTCGATTGGAACAGCAATTTATTTGGCCACCATTTTTTGAAAGTTTTTCTCGAAACTGCTGCTGCTGAAACGAAACATTGGTGGCATGTAAATTTGTTCTGTGTTAACAAGGGAATGGCACATCTATCTTCACCAAACCAAGACAAGCATTGCCTATGCCTACCCTGCGCAATGACATATTTCAAAAAAATGAATATAACATAATTCGTAGGTGCCAGAAGTTGCACGAACGATGCTCAACCACTCGTGCAAGATAATTCAGTAATTTAGGCAGTGATTATCAACAACCATCGCTACAGGCGCCAATGAAATCACGTTGCCGTAGACAAGACCAAATTCAATTGCAAGTTTACTGACAAAATAAATGCGAAGGAAGTAATAAATAGACTAACCCGTCATCTCTTTTAAGGAGCTCCATCGGCAAGTTGCAGCAGTCCGAAGCAGACGTACGTAGGCGCACTATCGTGTTAGAAGGAACCTCCGACACGGTGCCGTGTGCATAACGTTGATACCACCGTATTGTTATTTTTCTTCCTGTTATCGCTCGTTCCTTTTTTTACCCTGTAGTCGACGTCACACCCCGCCGCGAGATAAGTTGTGACTCAACGAAGGGTGAAATATCCTGCTTGCATGAAGTGAAGGTATCGTGCGGCGCGGCGAAAACCTCCATCACGCTGCCTATCTCGGAGGCGCAGTATCTGCGCAGTGATGTCGTTCTCCCCTAGCAGATGGCGCCACCACCCAATCTGCAATGACGTGCTATCAATCCAAAAGCAAGTCAAACCCATATTCAAGCAATACACATACCTATGTGTATACATAATCGAAGGAAAGATTTACTCAAGCATCTGCCACGACAATCAATAATTAAGGGGAAGCGGCTACGAGATGGTGCGATGAATCTGGACAGGGTTAATGGGGTAAGGATAACGTTCCGAAATGCGAGTCTGAGCTTAACATCCGACATCGTGTCGGAGTTGCAATTTAAGCATAGGTTGGTAGGCCGGTTGGCCGGTTGGCATTCGGGGCCCGTGGTTAAAGAACGAATGGGGCATTGCAGAGAGAAGTGGGTTGGGCCACTTTTGGAGTCAGAGAAACGCAGAGGTAAATTAAATTTGAAGAAGCACTCAGGAACATGGTGATGATATAAACTTTAATTTTCGAGACGGTGTTCCTGAGCGTTTGAGCTGTGGATCACTCTAGGTGGGAGGGTCCCTCATTCCAGGAATCCTCTGGCCGCGATAGCATCCCGGGCTCTGGCGACAAGACGTCGTTGTTCGTCCAGGGCCGGGGTGGAGATCTTGGCCTCCCACGTCTCGGCGAGGAGGTTCACGTCTTCGGACGTTGTATGTTTGGTAACGGCGTCTTCGGGGCGCCACGGGCACTCTAGTAGCAAATGAGGAACATCAAATAAAATAAATGGGTTTCTCAGGTGTACACGGTTTTACCACAAAAGCGCGGACGCTAATAGGAAAAAGATGTAAAGACTGGTGGCAGCCAGGCACAGGGTAATTGATAATGTAAATAGACAACCAGGCGTCGGTAAAGAAAAAAGTCAGAGGAGCAAAGTAAATTACCTGCGTAAGATCAAAACGAAAGAGCCAATGATGATCTGCAAGAATGGGAAGACGGACATTAAAAAGGACAATCTCTACGTAACACAGAGGGCAGTGCGTTCAGATTTGGGGACAAGGAAATATAGACCCTTTTCATGACGATCTCATTGGTGTCGCTATGTATGATCACGTGGTGACGCGTCCATTGGATTTCTCAGCTCCCTCCGTTGCCTCCGTGTTTACGATGGATGTGCATGAGGCTGGTGCGCTTCAGCCAACCCCTATTCTCTATTTTGGCGGATATCGTAGACGGTGACTGGGTGGACGACAGGAAGCTTTCGCCACAGCTTTCGAGGTACATGTAGGCGCTTTCTCATCTCATTACGTCTTGTCGAAACGTTCCGAGCAGCGTATACGGTGCCTGTACTAGATGCGGGGCTAGAAATGTATTCTAAGCTGTGCAAACCTTATTCTCAATTAAATCAAGATTATACTGTATTTTGCCCTTCATTTTTTATTTGATAATCACTTTGAAGCCACGGTTTGGTATATTTCTGACTCAGTAACATTCCTTAGTGCGGTCGCTATCTGATTGTTTATTTTCTGCCTAATCACTCATGGATGTGATTAGTTGCGGTTGATTTGTTCTTTTGACGTTAAATTAAGGCTTTAAAATTAAATTATGGGGTTTTACGTGCCAAAAACACTATCTGATTATGAGGCACGCCGTAGCGGGGACTCCGGAAAATTTGGACCACCTAGGGTTCTTTAACGTGCACCTAAATCTAAGCACGCGGGGGTTTCCCATTTCGACCCTATCGAAATGCGGCCGCCGTGGCCGGGATTAGATCCCGCGACCTCGTGCTTAGTAGCCCAACACCACAGCCACTAAGCAGCCACGACGGGTAAAATTAAGGCTTGGAACGTAGATTGTTCTGTACTTCGTAATAAATAGCATGTCGGCAAGTCGTACACGGTGTTTCAGCGAACGCTATAATGTTTTTTTTTTATGTTTGCCTGTGGCAGATAGCACAATTCTAGTTGATGAGCTCGTCTCCTCGAAAAGGCGGACATTACTTGCACAAGAAATTGAAATGCAAAATCGAATAATTAGCGAAACTTCACTAATTAAGTTTTTTAACTATTTACCTTGTTCCACATTCAAATTTACAAATTCTAGCCGCGGAGTTCGCTAAGCGGACCCACTTGGAACAAATTCTCTGGATGACACCAGTTTCGAGATAAAACTCCCGAACTTTGTGAAGCAATGCATTGGCGTTCAAGTTAATTTCTTGACAAATGAATGAATTATGGGGTTTTACATGCCAAAACCACGATTTGATTATGAGGCACGCCGTAGTGGGGACTCCCGAAATTTGGACCACCTGGCGTTCTTTAACGTGCACCTAAATCTAAGTACACGGGTGTTTTCGCATTTCTCCCCCATCGAAATGCGGCCGCCGTGGATTTCTTGACAAAACGTCGTTTTATGCATTGAAGCACTAAAGTAACTGGAACGCCAATGCATTTCTCCCCAAAGTTCAGGAATTATTATCTCAAAACTGGTGTCATACTGAGAATTCGTTCCAAGTGGATCCGCCTTGAGAACGCCGTTGTTAGAATTTGTAAACTTCAATATGGGACCACAAGGCAATTGGCTAAAAACTGAATCAGTGAATTTTTGCTAATTGGTGGACTATGCATTTCAATGTATTGTGCAAGTAATGTCCGCCCCTTCGAGTAGACTAGCTCATGAACTATAAATGTGTTGCCACAGGCAACCTTCAAAATATTTGAAAGTGTTCGCTGAAACACCCGATATCATCGATAGTCACTCGCCTACTTTGCGGACCGTCATGAAACGTTCAGCTTCGAGCATTCATGTGCTGTTGGTCTAGTAGTCGCCCACGCTTCTTAGATTGATTCCATTCACTTGTTCTTGAGGCGTGAGCGATAAAGTGGGCGTAAGTTTGAGTATATGTTGAGGTGGATGTGCGTCGATAACATGCGAGGGAACTTACTATGCCAGTAAATGGTGCCACATTCTATGTCATTGTGTAGCAAGCGGTACTCACTCTTGCCCATGTTACGGAATTGAAGTCCTTTCTCTGGAGGTTAGCTATATACAAAATTTGCGGATAACTGAATTTCGTATCCCGCGAAAAACCGTGCATCGTGAAGGACCGACCGCGCAGGCAGTCCTTGTGTAGCAGCTCTCCTTCAAGTTGGTCCCACAGATTCATTCCATTCTTTTACATGCCAGTACCTATACTAGCAGCCAACTACTGCAGAGGTCTTCCCCATTCCATTCCACTTTTACAGCATGAACGAAGCACAGTGCGTTAGCAATCATCCAATTGCATTTGCGACAGCTGAACGCACAATATCAGGGTAGAAGCGGTAATGGTTTCGCATTCGAGCGCTTTTACACGCTTTCGCCTGAGGCAACGCGCAGCACGCCGCTGGTAGCGCCATCTCGTTTACCTACGCCAAACTACTCCACAAAAAGGGTCTATAAGAGTTGCAACATTGCTAAGCACGGGTGTGCAAGAGTACATGCGCACACGCTAGTTTCCTTTACCCCAAGGACGGAGGAACGAAGTGAAAAGTTTATAACACTTCATTAAACACTTCACGAAAGCTTTGCTTCACATAGATTCGAATAGTGCGTTCGACCTGCCAAATTCTTTTTCTTCTTCTGATTATAAAAATCTTGAGACAGCCGGCCTTTTCAGTGGCTAACATTTTACAGCTAATAAAGAACACGGCATCATTCGACTGACTTCGCGAACTAGCGCATTTTCCCCTTGGATCCCTAACGTAAAGCTCCACTCACATAACCCATTCGTTGCCGGGATAACAGCGCGTGCAGACGGGGACAGAGTGAAGAAACAAGAGGACACAGCGCTAAAACAGCGTCACGGACACAGCTTCACGTTGTCCCCGTTTGTGTACGCTGTTACCCCCTTAAGTTGCTTTACCAACTAGCCCACCAAGCCATCCTTGTGAACTCCGCTTACTGGACGGATTATCCCCACGCGACGAACACTCGTACATCGTCTGTGGCTTGGCGTAGCTAGTCCTTCGTCGTCGGAATGGCCGGCAGTCTCGAATGTGAAGTTTAGTTGAGGAAAAGAGACGATCGGCAAACCTTATCGGTGAGAGTACGTGTTTAAGCGCGCAAATAAAAGCTGTTTTACCCGCACCCGACACACTGTATAATTGTTTTTTCACGGAAAGCAGAACTTTTGTATCTCAGTGCCAGTTAATATTAACCCGAGGGGCTTTAGAAGCATTATTGTTTTAGAGATCGCGTCGGCTGTCTGTGGCGTATGCGCTCTCTCCCTCTGCCGAAGCTGCCGCGGAACCGACGTGCTCCTTCGCTGGCTTGTGTGACACGCCGCGCGCAAGGTCGATCCACATAGGTCGCGAAGCTTCATGCGAAAAGCGGTTCAGAACCAATCGTCACCGACATCAGCAAGGGGGGTTATGGGAGCAGCGATTGAAGCGCGACTATGTTTGGCGGGAATAAACACTGGGAAACAAAAAAAGCGTTTTTAATTAAAGCGAGACGCCGTCAGATTCAGTCAACGAAAATAAAATTCCTAATCTATTTTGTAAACGCATGGTGAGAAAAAAAGATACAACTCTATTTTAATTGATCATTATCAATAAATACCTTTTTTCAGCATCCACCGTGAGAGCGCCCATCGATAGCGGGGGGCGTTGACGCCGCTATCACTTGCAATGCAATGCAGCTCTTGCGAGTGCGTGGAAAGGCGCGCTCGTAAAGTTCACCTGTTACAACACGCCCCCCCCCTCACATGTTGTGTTGTTTTGCATGTCGACGTCTGTCTGAATTAGGTGACGCGGGTAGTTTTATTGTTGCTTAACCTGTGCGGTCAAAAGTAGTGAGTTGCGACCAGTCAGATAATTGTTTACTTTAGTTGTTTTCGTGCGACAGCGCTGGCCGACGGGCTTGGCGTCCGACGAAAGGACGAGTACGCAGTCTACACAATCTACGCCTAAACTGTTCGTTGGCTTCAAAATAAAGTATGTTCTGTGCAGCGATGCGATTTCGACACCTGTACGGCTGACCTTTTCCTGCATCGCTTTCCGGGCTGAAACCTCGGAACGCCCATCAAATCGAATGGCGCGGCATTTTAATATACAGCTCTAATGGCAGGCCTCCGAAAACAAATTCCGCGCCTATGAGAACAAAATGACGTCATTTCTGTTTTGAACAGATATGACGTCAAATTATTTTTTCTTCCGATGGAAGTGTTCCCTACTCACACAGATGGCGCTAAGTCCCATAAACCGCCGATAATTAGCCGCCATGTTTTGAACGTATGGGCTTAAGAGATAAGATTATCTGAAAACGAATTAGGTGATGCCTTTAACGCTTTCTTTTGTGAGACATGCACAAGCAGTAACTTGCACGATGCCTTAGAATACATGAATACACCGAACAGTGACTCTATATTTCTTCAACCTGCAACAGCTCAGGAAATAATATCTGTGATACAGAGCCTAAAAAATAGTACATGCCATGATATCGATGACCTCCAGGTGCGGCCTGTGAAACACGTCGCTTATATCATAGCGCCAGGTCTTGCCAACATTTTTAACACGTGCATATCGACAGCAGGTTTTCCCACGAAAAATGCAGATAGCAAAGGTAACTGTAACATATAAAAAGGCAACCGAAATGATTTGGGCAACTATAGGCAGGTGTCAATACTACCTGTGATCTCGAAAGTCTTCGAAAAACTTTTGCACTTGAGTTTATCCAAGTTTATTGAAAAGTACCATCTGCTGACTACACAACAATTTAGCTTCACTAAAAAACAAATCAACTGAACTGGCACTTCTTACACAGAGAGAGAGAGAGAGAGAAATAACTTTATTTTGTCCAAAATGTGGTTAGAGGAGGGGGTAATGACTAGAAGCCTCCCCCGTCCCCCCTTTAGACGGCGGCCGGCAGCCCCTGAGCCGCGGCGGCGTCTTCAGCCATTTGGACTACTCTCGCTTGAACATCTGGGTCCGAGCTGAGCAACACGGCCTCCCATTGCTCCTTATTTCTTATTAATAAACTGGGTTGTTGTGGTTTTGAACAGTTATTGTTATATTGTTTCTTTGGGCATGCCCACATTATGTGTTGAAGATCTGCTCGGTTGTTACAATGCTTACATATGTCTGTGTATACATCTGGGTGATAGTGACTGAAGGCAATGGGGTTGGGAAACGTGTTTGTTTGTATTAGCCGCCAAGCCACTGATTGCCACTTGTTTAATAAACAATGTGCTGCCGGATATCTAGCCCTGGCTAGTCTGTAATGATCAATGATTTCCCTAAAGGAAACCAGCCTATCTCTGCCCGACCGGCGGATTGCGAATGCGTCCGTGTTGGTGTTGGTGACGTCGTCTCGGTCTGCGAAACCTCGAGCCGCGTCATGCGCATTCACGTTGCCTGGCAGGCCAGAGTGGCTGGTCTTCTTCTTCTTTTCTGGGGTTTTAGTGCCAAAAGCAGTTCTGATTATGAGGCACGCCGTAGTGGAGGGCTCCGGATTAATTTTGACCCCTGGGTTCTTTAACGTGCACTAAACGCAAGCACACGGGCGTTTTGCATTTCGCCTCCATCGAAATGCGGCCGCCGGGGCCGGGATTCGATCCGCGAACTCGTGCTCAGCAGCGCAACGCCTTAGCGACTAAGCCACCCTGGCAGGCCAGAGTGGGCTGGTGCCCAGATGATTTGTATTCCCCTTGCTCGTTCTCCGTGGAAACCAGCCTGGAGGATTTTTTGCGCCTTTGGCGAGATGCGTCCTTTAGCGTAATTTAATATGGCGGTCTTGGAATCACTTATTACAATTTTATATTTGGGAGATGTCATTGCTAGTGCAATGGCGACCTCTTCGCCTACCTCTGGCGTTGTTGTTAGGATTGTGGCTGACGCAATTGCATGTCCTCGATTATTGACTACTGCCACTGCCATGGCATCTTGATGTTCGTAGTCGGCTGCGTCTACATAGAGCACATCTTTAGATTTACCAAACCTGCTTCCTAATGCTTTGGCTCTTTCTTTTCTTCGTTCTTCGTTGTGCGAAGGATGCATGTGTTTGGGTAACGGGGGTATATATAGGTGTCTCCTAATGTCCGCAGGTATATCTGTTTTGATGTCAGTTCTGGGTTCATAGTTGATGTTCAGTGATTCCAGAATATGTCTTCCAGTTTGACTTTTGGAGAGCCTCTCCATCTGGGCAGTTCTGTGAGCTTCTATCAATTCTTCTATGGTGTTATGGAGCCCCAGCGCTTCAAAACGTTCATTCGAAGTGGAGACCGGGATCCCCAGAGCTTGCTTGTAGGTTTTCCTGATCATGACGTTGATTCTTTTCTTTTCTTCAGTTTTAAGGTCTAAGAATGGCGCTACGTAGACGATCCGGCTGAGAACAAAGGTTTGAATTAGTCTGATCAAGCTATTTTCTTTCATACCGTGATGTTTGTTTGCTATGCGCGAAATAAGACGCGTTGTCTGATATGTATTGCTTTCTAACTGTCTGATGGTTTCAATATTGTAGCCGTTGTTCTGAATCCGCATGCCGAGGATCTTTATACTAGTAACCAGCGGTATGGGTTGTCCTTGGTTTGCGAAGAGCTGTATATTGGGGACTTCGGTTTTCTTTTTCCCTCTTGACGTTGGCTGGTATAGCAGGAGCTCGGATTTCTGCGGGGAGCGTCCCAGACCTCTCGACCCAACGTATGCTTCTACCGCATCAATCGCCTTTTGCAGTGTGTCCTGAATATGACCATCACTGCCTCCCGCTATCCATAGCGTAATATCATCGGCGTATAGGCTATGATTTAGATCTTCAATGTTATTAAGTATTTCTGGGAGGCCTATCATGGCGACATTGAAGAGAAAAGGCGAGAGGGACAGAGCCTTGCGGTGTACCTCTGCTTCCCATATCTAGTTCGTCCGACGCCACTCCTCCTATTGCTCTTCTGTCAGATAGAAAGTCTTTGATGTATTCGTACGTCTTACGCCCAACTCCTAATTTTTCTAGGTTTTCTAATATTGCTTCATGTTTCACATTGTCAAAGGCCTTGGTTAGGTCTAGTCCCAGTATGGCCCTGGTATCCATCCGGGAGCAGCCGTTTCCGTCTATTATTTGGTGCTTAATTCTCAGCATTATGTCTTGTGTCGATAATTTCGGGCGGAAGCCCACCATTGTGTGTGGAAAGGCTTCTCTGTTTTCCATGTATCTGTTTAATCTGTCGAGGACCACGTGTTCCATCAATTTCCCAATGCACGAGGTCAGCGAGATTGGTCTGAGGTTGTCAAGCTGTAGTTTTTTTGCCTGGCTTCGGGATCATTACGATTTTTGCTGTTTTCCACTGTTTCGGAATTTTGCCTCTTTCCCAGCAGATGGTCATGTATTTTGTGAGAGCTTCAATAGACTGATCGTCCAGGTTACGAAGCATCTTGTTGGTAACTCCGTCTGGGCCCGGAGCAGATTTTGTGCGGAGATCTTGAATAGCCCCTCGTACCTCTGCCACGGTAAAAGGACGATCGAGTGCTTCGTTATATGCCCCTGCGTATGCCTTTAGATTTTCTTTGGGATTGGATCCTATGTATTTGTCTTGGATTTCTTTAATTAACTCCTTGTCCGTACCAGGGTAATTATGGATTATCTTGCTTAGATTGTGCTTTTGCGTCGTCTTGCTCTTATCTGGATCAATTAGATGTCTAAGAATATTCCATGTTTTGGCGAGACCAATCTGTAGATCCATTTCTTCGCACGTGCTGTACCAGTTTTGTCTGGTTAGTTGGTACGCGTAATTTTCTATGTCCTGATTTAGCCTTGCAATGCGTCTTCGTAGGTTACGATTTAGCTTTTGTTTGCTCAATCGTCTTTGCAGGCCTTCTTTCGCTTCCCACATGTGTAGGAGCTTCGCGTCGGCTTGCTGTATCTCTGCTTCCTCTGGTATGGTCTTAGTTGCCTGGTCGACACATTTGTGCAGCTGTTCAACCCAGGATTCAATGTCTTCAATGTCCTTTGGGTTGCTGCTGTTTTCTTCGGATTCGCGTTCAGCCGTTCTTATTTTCCTGAATTCATCCCATTCGGTGATTCTAATTTGGTTGCCTTCTCTGGGCTTGGTTGTTCCTGCAACTAGTGTGGTGGCCACTATGTAGTGGTCACTTCCTAGGTTTTCCTGTAGATTTAGCCATCCCGCATCAGCTTTAGCATCTTTTACAAATGTCAAATCTGGCGTTGAGTCCGTACACACGCTGTTCCCCAGCCTGGTGGGATGTGCTGTGTCGGTAATCAGAGTAAGACCCTCTCGCTGAACGTCCTGCCATAGACGTCTTCCCTTCACCGTTTCCAACTTGTAGCCCCAGGCGGGGTGGCGCGCATTGAAATCTCCTGTTATTATTCAAGTGTGCTTTTTTGCTATATCTAGCGTCTTCAGGAAAAGATTCGCGAAGCTATGTTTTTTCTTAGGATTGCTGTATACATTTAGTACGAAGAGACTGTTCTTGTTTCTGTTTTTTGCCGATATAATTTCAACGAAAACGTTGAAAACGTTTTCTTAGGATTGCTGTATACGTTTAGTACGAAGAGACTGTTCTTGTTTCTGTTTTTTGCCGATATAATTTCAACGAAAACGTGGTCGATGTATTCTGTGCCTATATCATGTCGGATGACCGGCAGATTGCGTCGGACCAGTGTCGCAACCACAGGCTTGTTGTTACTTCCATCCATATTGGCCAGGTCTCCTTGACAGAATGTTTTATATCCCGATAATTTGGCAGTGCATCCGGTTTCTTGCAGGCAGATTGCGTCAGGCACTGGCCCCATAACTTTATTATCTACAAACTGGTGCAGGTTTCCTCGTTTCCTACGAAACCCGCGACAGTTCCATTGCCATACTGTATAAGTGTTATTAGTAGCCATGGTGACGTTATTGGCTATCCTTTGTAGCCCTGTTTACGTCAGCTGCGGTTGGCCTAGAGTACGGTTTTTGGGTCTTAATGGGACCGACTTGTCCCCCCATGCCTTCCGTATGCGTAACATTCTTTAATACAGCAAGTCTGGCATTAATATTTCCCATGTATTTGGCCATCATTCTTTCTATGCTTGCATTTATCCCTTCACTAATGGAGCTACTAAGAATTTCTTGTTTGCGATCCGGCTCCTCACTAAGCAATTGTAACTTTTCATTAAGAAACTTTTCGTCTATGTACTGTGGTTGTGGCGGCTTGGCTACTACTTGTTCTTTCTGTGTTATTTCGGCAGTAGCCCTCCTTTTCATGGGAGGGGATGCGGAATCTTGGTTAGCGTTAGCTACAGGCCTCTTCTCTTGACTTTCTTGAATCTGTGTGGTATCCATCTCATTGTTGTCATCTATCTGCTTCTTGTTTCTAAGCTTGGTGATCTCTTCCTTAAGTAATTTGTTTTCTTCTAACGAAAGATGTAAAAGCTTTTTAAGTTTGCCCAATTCTGCTTGTACCTCGGCTAGTGCATCGTTTTGCGTATGCTGTGTGGAGCTCTGGGAGACCGTGTTTGCCCAGCTCACCTTATTTGGTTGGTCTTCTCCATGAGGCGCCTCGGTTGTCCCGTTCCTTGATTGGGACTTGGACCTGGATTTTGACCTGGATCTTGACCCGGATCTGGACCTGGACTGCTGTCTCCACGGTGATCTCGACGCCCGTGTGCTGGCAGGGGTTCTGTCGCAGCTCGGCCCTTTGAGGTCGGAGGTCGTTTTCTTGTTGCTGTCGTTTTGTGCTTCTTGCGCGCTGTCCGAAATGGGTAGGCGGGGGAAGGATTCCGATCGTTCCCTTACTGTCTTTAATATGCCTGGATTGTTGAATTTTCCCTCGGCGAGGCGTTCTTGTGCTTTCTTCTTCTCGAGTTGCCGTTTCTTCAAGAGAAATGGGACCTGGTAGCGCTGGCTGCATCCCTTGTCTCCTGTACGGTGGTCCTTACTACATAGGGCGCACTTGGGGTCACAGCTATGGCTCTCCGGCGAAGTTTTGTATCCGCAGTCCGTGCATATTTTGTTTTCCGGCGCCGGGCAGACGTCAGATCTGTGACCTAGTCTGCCACATGCTCCGCAGATCTCGTTTTTCTTTTTGTGCAGGTAGCACCTGTATTCGGTACCCCTGTAATAGACGAAGTACGGGACTTCTTCATCTTTGAAGACTACTACTACGGATGTGGTCTTGCCCATTCTTCGTGCTTGCAATATTGTCGGGTTCCGTATATTTACCAGGCTCTTGGTGATGTCTTCTTCGCTTTCTGCTTCTGGGATGTTATGTATCACTCCTTTCGCAGTGTCTTCAGGTGTCGTTGCGTATGCCATTATTTCGTACCTCTTTCCTTGGATGACGATTGCTTTTATGCCGTTGTATCTTTTAGCGCGTGCCATGTCTGGCGTGCTGATAATTATTATGTTCTTGAAGTTGTTGGTGCGTAGCGTGTCTATGATGGCGTCGTTGACGTGGATCCCGGCTGCGTTCAGGATGCGGTCCCTTAGAGATACGTGACTTGTTTTGGAGACGTTCAGTCCTTCCTTGGGTCGTAAAATAATTTTGATGTCGTCTTTTGGTAATTCTGGCAGCCGCGGTGCTTGTGGTTGCTTGCGATGGCGTGGCCGACCGCGTGCGGCTTCCCTCTGTTCTGCGTCCTGGTTCCTGTTCTTGTTGTCTTTTCTAGCCTCGGCGTTGAAGTCCTCCAGAATCTTGGCTCTTATTTGACGGTGGCTTTCCATCCATCCAGCATCAGCCTTAAAATCTTCAGGCGAAATGATTTCGCCTTCTACCACCACCTCCATGCTCATGATGTGCCTTGCGTTGTTTTGCTGCTCTGTCGTGGAAGCTGGCTCTTCGAGCGCAGCTGGTGCGGGCTTCCAAGCTCCTCGTGGCGCGCGGCCTCACCTGCTAACGTGGCCGCTGCCGCTCGCCGTTGGCACTCCTGCTGTTCCGCTCGATCCAGAAAATCGGCTGTAGAATTCTTCCTGATGACCCGATTTCCAGAAAAGTTGTATCCGCAGGTTCCTTGCACCGTTAGACACACTCATAGCTAAACATCGTTGCGATATCCTTGGAATTCCGCCACAGATAGAAGAAAATTACGAAGCCCTTATGAGGTACCACCGCTCCGCGCGTTCGTCGTCTTCTTCCTCTCTTACACAGAAAGAATTTAAACTGCAGAACATGTATTAGCTAACTGAACCACTTGCTTTCTTTGTGATAAATACGACTGTATATGTAAAGCCTTACCGCGAATCCCATATTGATGCAATTTTTGTAACAAAATCCCGTGATCCACCAAGTCAGAAGCCTTTGAGAAATCGACAAATACACCAAGTGCTATAGACTTATTTTCAAACTGTTCAAGTATAAATTCTTACACAGAAAGAAGTTATACTTGAACAGTTTGAAAATAAGTCTATAGCACTTGGTGTATTTGTCGATTTCTCAAAGGCTTCTGACTTGGTGGATCACGGGATTTTGTTACAAAAATTGCATCAATATGGGATTCGCGGTAAGGCTTTACATATACGGTCGTATTTATCACAAAGAAAGCAAGTGGTTCAGTTAGCTAATACATGTTCTGCAGTTAAATCTATCCAAACTGGTGTGCCACAAGGTAGCATATATACTTGGACCTCTCCTCTTTCTTCTGTACCTTGATAATATTATAAATATAAACCCTGAAGTAAAACTTATCATTTATGCAGATGATGCTACTATCTTGTTGTCAGGGAAAAATATTTCGGAAATAATATCCGCATGTAATGAAACCTTGAATGCGCTGGGAAAATGGGCAACATCAAACTCCATGCGTATAAATGAAATAAAAACTAAGGCAGTAATCTTCTGCCCAATAAACAAAATAATTCCGCCGCACCAACCCATAGTACTGGCCTCCCGTAATATAGATATTGTAGAGAGTTTCAAATGTCTTGGCATAGTTTTTTCTTGTCATATGTCTTGGGAGGATCATATAAACTATCTAACCACTAAGTTAGCTCCAATCACCGGCATAGTGGCCCGATTAAAATATCAACTATCATCGCGAACTAAATTACTTCTTTATAACACGCTTTTTTATTCTCACCTCAACTACTGCCAACTAGTATGGGGAAGCTCAGCTCCCTCTAGCTTGTAACGCCTTCATCTTACACAGAAGAAATACGTTCGTCATGTTTATAATGCACCATACCGATCCCACACAGCTCAACTTTTTCTCAATTCCAGAGTAATTAGTATACACAACTTGTATAAATACAGACGGAGCGTGAAGTTCAAAACAGAGAAAAACCTCAGTAGTCTACTAATTCTTGCAAATTTGGAAAATAAATTACCATGCTACCCTACTAGATATGCAGAAAGCTGGTTAGTTCATACTTCTCTTCTTAATACCGGACAACAACGCTTATCTTACACGTTACCCTGACTTTTGAACGCCTACGAATTAGATGGCTTTGATTTATTTTCTTGTTCTTATCGGGATCTCCGCAATATGTGCAGTGCTTAATTCTGCACACTTCCTTTCGCTGTGATTTCATGTTGTTCCGTGGTTTGCATTGTCATTAGAATCTGTTTTTGTTCAAGACACCACCATTACCTTGTTTGTTACATTTCACTTACTGTGCCAATTTTGTGTATACTTTTATGCGTTAATATGATGCTTCTGCCCAAATAAACAAATCAGGGGCAGTGGGCTGGTCAAGCTGCATGTGAGCAGCTTTTTTCCCTGTGTCCTCCCATCTAATACGTATGCTGGCAAATAAACTTATTATTATTACTATTATTATTATTATTATTATTATTATTATTATTATTATTATTATTATTATTATTATTATTATTATTATTATTATTATTATTATTATTATTATTCGTAAACACGTCCGCTATATGGTTCCTCGTTCATCCACAAAGTATGGTGCGGCCAGACGCTGTGCATATGTGCCGGACATGTTTAACAAGTTACCGAATGAAATTTTTAACGCTACTTCAAAAAGCATGCTGAAAGAACTATTGAAGGAGTCATGGTGAAACTAACTTCCACAATACTTTGGCATCATAATTTTCACTGCTTCAACTTCTGTTTCACGTAGAATAACCAAATGTTATCTTATTTTTTTCTGGTCATTTTTTTTCTTTGTCTTTCTGTCTCATCAACATCTTTTTATTTACCGTTTGTATTATGTTCATGGCACGGTCCTACAAGCCAATTGAGGCTTAGACCGGCCTGTTTGTGTTGCTCTGTATTTTTTTGGTGAATAAACATTATTATTATTATTATTATTATTATTATTATTATTATTATTATTATTATTATTATTATTATTATTATTATTATTATTATTATTATTATTATTATTATTATTATTATTAAGATTTTAAAGAAAATTCACACTGTTGAGACTGTCGCACCCTGCAGTCTGACCTGTTTTCCTTTTCTAAATGGTGCAACGATAATAACCTTACCTTGAATGCTGCTAAGACCAAAGTCATGACTTTCACACGCAGCAAGTATTTCTTTTTCTGTAGATTCTGTGCCGTTGAGTAAGGTCTGCGAGATCAATGATCTTGGTGTACTTTTTGATGCAGCCTTACACTTTTCAGCTCACACTAAACGTGATTGCAATGCGGGATATGCGCTCTCTTGGTTCTGTATGCAGACTATCGAGGGAATTCAAGTCTCCTACACCGTTCCGCAAATTGTACACAACGATCTGTCGTCCTCAACTCGAATATGCGTCGGTCGTCTGGAATGGCTCTTCTAGATCCAACAGTGACATTATAGATCGTGTCCAGAAAAAGTTTTTAAGCATATATAATCACCGCTTTCCAAACCTGGACATTGCACCCTGTACTAGCACTGTTGGATTGTTGTCATTACCCTCACTTCGCGACCGACGTAATCGCGCTGACCTTCTGTTTCTCTTTAAACTCCTTCACGGTAACCTCACGTGTCCCGAACTACTCAGCTGTGTCATGTTTCGTATCCCACGCAAGATCACCAGAGAACATAGACCTTTCCTTGTTCCTGCCTGTCATCACGAGCACTCAACTGTCCACAGGATACAGAGTCTTTATAACGCTTACTTTCGTGATCTTGATATCTTTCATAACTCCTTGTCATCGTTCTTTTCCGAGCTTTGCCTTGTGTTATAATTTCATGCATAGTTCAAGTGCCCTTCTCCTCCTTTTTCTTTTGTATTTACTTTGCGTTTTGTTGTCCGTACTCTCTTCACAATTTTTATTTTTATTCATTTATTTTTTAATGATTCTCCCCTACAGTGTTTTGTTTTTTGGATTGTAATGTATGCGTGCACCAGCACTCATACCTTAGTGTTGTTCCTGGGCACGTTAAATAAACATGATTGATTGATTGATGGATTGATTGATTAATGATTCTATGGAAGCTTCGCTACCAGGTGTATTTACCTTGCCGCGCGCGCTTTGATTTAGCGCACTTTTGTGACACATTAATACAATGGGATCCATTAATATATGTGGATTAGGGGGGGGGGGGGGGAGGCAAATGGGTTTGATTGATTGCTTTTGTGGTGTGCTTCTTTTTTGCATCTAATTTCAAGCCACTTTTAGGATATCGTATTCCACGTTCAATAATCACATGGTTTAAGGGAAGGTACTGCTTTTTATAGAGAAACCTGTATGGTTCAGTAGTATTATTGAATATTATGCGTGCTTACGACGCGTAAGAGTATTTTCACCACGCTCATTTTGTATAAAAGGTTTCAAAGATATCTTAAGATGATCGGGGTTTACAAATGACATGATTGAAAGGAGTTTGGAAATATGCTTCGGGAAAATTATTTTCAGCATTGTTGCTGGTGATGCACTGTTGCCTTGAATGCTTAATACATGTAAAAATACCGATATTTATTTTGGTTCTTGCAAATGAACACTTCCTGTTGTAATAAAATCATATTTTTTGCAAGACGAGCCATTACAGATCACGGATAAAGGTGGATTGTTTTTATTTGGTCAGGAGGCAGCGCAGCTTCTTACGTAAATACAGTACTATTTATAACAATTTGTAAGAGATTTGTACAGCACAATATCGTGAGTGATCGCTGAACGCTATTACTATGATGTCGTCCAGAAGCACTATTCACTTCTGTATAGACACTATCGAATTACGGAAACTTAGAGAACGGCATTTAGCAGTCAATTTGCTATTGTTCTCGGGAAAGTCTTTCAATAATCTTCTGTAATGGCTTCTCAATCCGATTCATCGTGTCTTCTAGCTCCTGAAATCAAGAAGAACATTTTAGTCACCAAACCAAGACAGTATATAATTTTCTCAATTGATATTCTCTGTAATTATAACATCCTTGCGACTTGTGCCGGTTTGCCTCATTACGAAGCTCCTTGTTGAGGTCAGTGTTAATGCAAGAACGAACTAAATACCAGCAGTCTGTCATGATGGCGACTCCTCTTCAACCTGTATTGATAGCCCACTGTTTACCATAAGCAACCAAGTACAAGCGTTATTATACTATTACAGGCCTTGTAGGCTAGATGGCAAATCGCAATTTTAATGACATCTCATGTGAGATACTACCATTCCTTCAAGCACCACAAGAACGACGAATAAATCTGTCCTTTCACTTCACGTACTGGGGGTAAAGAAATGTGAGACATTCAGAGCTATACAATATGCACATCTTTCTAACCCAAGAAATAACGAAAGCTTCCATGTCATCCCGAAATGGTAAATGCACATAAAGACATTGAAGAGAAAAAAAATACCCACCTTTCTACATTCAATACAACTTAGTTATCTTAAAATGTATGTATATGTTTCGACGCCTCAAATTAAACGAGGCTGACTAGGATTCTAACGTGGTTTCATCCTAGCACTAACCAGGTCTAGGCCAAAGACCAGGCCCTCGTATTCAAAGGATTCCGATTTACCACGTCGTGGTCGCCAGGAATGTTTCACATACTTCCCAGTATGATTGCCGATGCTTTGCAACAAAATAATGTCAAAAGTTGTCTTGATTCAAAAATTTTAACTTGGTCATTGATTAGTCTTAAAAGTGCACTTATTAAATCATCCTTAATTGCTGAAGTTAACCTAATTATATTTCGTATGTTTAATCCCGTAATTACCCCAGATGTCAATTTCATGCCTGAGATGTAACTTAGGCAACACTGCTATTGTAGCTCGTAGGCCCGGTAGTCGATTGTTTGCAACGATACATTAACATAAAGAAAACGTAAATCGCAGTTAGAGAGCACAAACCATAATTTTAATGCCGTGTGCGCATATCTTTTATTCCATAACATTTACTCTAAGCACTCGCTCAGAAAACTATATACTGTGTTATGTTAATGAACACTCCAATACAGTCTTGCAACGTTGTTTTTATGATCTCTGAATTCGCCGGTAACGTTTAAAAATTGTTCCACTTAGTTGTTTGTGTTGTTGCGAAGCAGGTGACCTAATTATGGCTCAGGAACGTGAATCACGCCAACACCCGCAGTAAATCAGTATGGTGCTGAAAGCGCTTGCAACATGAAAAAAAAACTCCCGACATTTCATGATTGATGATGTGAACCGGGCTCCCCTTTGGACTAGTCGGAATAGCGAACTATATCTCTATGTAGATATAGAGTTGGCTTTATATTTCATGATCGGTTCATGTTATTTGTGTCATTGTTGGCATGCCTGCCTGCCGGATAATGCTCTATAGCGATGGCTTCTTTAGTAACATATTGTAAAAAATACAAACAACTGAAGTCTTCCTTTTCTGATACCTAAGTAAATCATGAAGCAAGGCATCGAGGGTTTTAATTCAAATACTATAACTGAAAGCGATTTATTAAACCTACTTTTATTCTCTCCTTCATTTCCTGGACATCACCAATCAGTTCTGTCCTCCTGTTGCTGACGTTACAGCCGTTGCTTAGCCTCTGTGTTCTAGACAAAAGAAAACAACATAAAAGAGCGCTGATTTTATTTGATATTCAGTGAAAAGTGGCGTTAAATTAAAAGCATCAATAAAAGCTTCAATAAAAGTAAAATTTATTGAAGCTTCGGGTAGGTTGTTAGATATGCTGACCAATTCGCACCGTAAAACCCTTTATTTCTTTTTAGACCCCCCCCCCCCCTCTCTCTCTTAGCGGCACTTCTTTTATGGAATGTGCAGGCAATATTTCCAACAAATCTGTCAAAGAACACATATCTGGGCGTTATCGCCAGCTTATTCTTCCACCAAGTGCCTCAAACTTTTCCGCATCGGCTCACTGCATGATGTCTGTCTATATTCAACCACGTTTCTTAAGTAATTTGCAATCGCCGTGGATGCATTATGATTTAATACTTACCATGATTGAATCAGTGTCAGTATCATGCTAATATTTAAACAGGAAGCCTTTGAAGTTACTGTGCTTCGTGAAACTACAAATGCGATCAGCCTCTGTTTTAGTTGGTACCCACTTCTTTGTGTTAAGGCGCTTCCCGGCTGTAATTTTTAGTGACCGTTGTATTGCAGGCAGTGGAAGCCTGTGACGCCAATACTCATGAAACTGCACACTTCTAAGGAAGGTCTGTAACTGCTACTCTGATGTATATAAAGTTACACACTTCGGCGATGACCGCGGTGACTTCACGTTTTGCGACAGGCTTCACTTGAGGTCAGATCCTTTTCCTGATCGCCTACCGCTACCGACCAAGGTTCACCTGCTATACAGGCGCATCGCCATGGGTCAAAGTTCTTTACGTCGGGATTATCGACAGCCTGTGAACATATTCGGTCAGCTTCAGCGCCCTGAAAACAGTGATATATTTCGTTATGCAGTTCAGCATAACCCTGGAGTGCCTAATTCGCCACCAAGTTAAACACTGCAGTCTCACAGACCGACATATTTGCCCATTACACCCTCATATGATGCAAAGCATCTTCTTTTTTTTTCTTCTATCATATGTCTGACACATTTTCGGCATGTATATGCAATCGAACTCTAGAGACAACCCTAAGCATACAAAGTTTTGTGTTTCTTTAAAAATGCTTCCAAGTCTTCACGCTCTCTTTTATGAGCTAAGCATTACGGACAATGATTGATAAAACGAAATAAATTAAGAACAGAGCAGTGTATACATGCAGTGTTACGTTATACGTTCTTTTTGGTGGATTGAGTGCTTAAATGTGCCTGAGGGTTGCCACTCTATATGTCACAACAACGCCACCAGAACACTGAAGTATTGCCGTTTCATTCATACCACAAGAACACTAGAATGTACATGGGGTATGGACACCAAGAGACTTGCGGATGTGCCCAATTCAGTAGAATCACGAGATCATGGATTCACTGCTACATGCTTGATTGGAACAACTAAGTAAACGCGTGCCTTAGTTTTTATATGCCACACACAGGACAAGTGCAATGGCATATCGGAATAATAATTCGTATAATTAGACTAAGGAAGTTTCGAACACGACTGGTTCAAGTAATTTGCTTGCTCACATTTTGGCCACTTAGGCATTTTATGGCAAGCACAAAACACATCAGCTGTTCCAGAGTCACGCGAAAAAACAAATATACTTCTCTGTAAGATGTGTGCATGGATACTCAAACATTCTGTTAGAAAACGAAATGACTACCTCAACGTCTGAACTGTCTCCTTTTTTCTTTTGCGGGGCAGTGAGTCGTGACGTGAACTCCAATATTTTTGGCAGCCACTTGTTCTTTACAAAAGGGACAATCCAAGCCAGCGATCTGGGCACCTTTTCTCGTGTTCCTGTAAGACAAAAAGGCACAGACCATGCACCTCTAGTATATTTGTTGCTCTCCTAGGTAATGTAACTGTACACTAACTACTTCTTATGAGTGACCTGCTTGCTAAATATGTTATCATTCCCACTAGGACACACAACACGAGACTGTTTTCTTGAAACTGCTGCACTGTTTGCCACTTGTCAACAAAAGCAGTTACATTTAACATTTATCTTAGAAATTTGCGAGCATTCAAAATTTTGAATAACAATGACCAGCCTCTGCGAATATTGGAATCTAATAGTGCCTGCGACAAGCTAAACTATAGCTGCCGCTGCTCCGCAGAGATACCATTGCTGTTTTTGGGCCAACGCATTGGGCAGTTAGTTCTTGCCCAATAATTTTCACTCATTTAACAAGGATGCCTTGCTTTTGGGTAGACTACATGTACCAATTTGTTTATTCTGTTTAACATTTGGTAATTTTCACCATGTGTGCAACCCTCTAATACATGTGCGGTGCTGTTTTATCAAACTTCATTGCTTCATCGGACACAGCACTACACGTGCATACGCTGACGTGCTGTTCTCTTCTTTCATTACCGGTATTGTTCTGGTGTTTCAGATAGCTGAAGGCAGGGGACATAATTGCAAGCGCCTCAGCTGTCCGGACGTCCAATTGGGATTGATAATCCACGCATATTTCCAATTATTAGATGCAATCCTAATTTTCGCCGACCGGGCCAAGTGCAAATTTATATTTCACTTTATTTAAGAAAGAAGAAATTGACATTTTTCTGTCCTTTTTCGATAATGTTCAAATTCAATTTGATTCGGAAATTTAGTCATTCGAGCACGCCTAACTATAATCTGCTTATAATCATTAACCCCATTGAATTATTATATGACGAGGAGATCAGTTCGCTTCACATGTTTAAGTAAATATTGATGTTGTTTAGTGGGATCACGAATATCAAAGTAAAAAATATTAAGCTCTCTGCGACTAAATACATTGCCCAAGGCTTCCTAAAAATTGTTTAGCAATTATACTGTCAAAATATCTCGTAGGATATACATAAAGCGCCAGAATTCGAACATCTTAGCAGTACTAAAACCAATAAACTAAACACTAAACACAAGAAATAGAATACATACAAACATATAAATAAGCGCTAGAGTACGAACACAAATAAACAAAGTGAAGCCCTTATATGAAGAATAGTTTTCAATAAATAAACTACGTTGGAGCATAGTGATACAGGCTGCGGATTTGATGTACTTATTTAAAATTACAAGCTTCAATAAATTGAAATTGAGGGTCTAACGGACACAGCTGTGTGTTTGGGCGAGAAGAAAACAAGATGAATTTAGAAAATATAAAAATAAAAAAATGTAAAAAACGAGAAAAGAAAAACTAAAAATATTTCATGCGCAACACGTAATGAACAAACAAGTGCAAACGCAAAGCAGAGTGCAGCACATCCAAAGTAGTAACTGTTAACAAATAAAATTTAAGATATGTTTCGAAACGGTCTGAAAAAGATTGGATCATTTCACGTAAATATTCATTTAAACAACAATACCACTGCATTCCAGTGTAGAACGATGGTAACTATTGCCGTCGGGAGAGAGGAAAATTAAAGAAATTGAAAAATCTAATCAGCAGCCGCATGTGACGTATCAGTGATCTATTTCCACTATCACGTAGCGCAGTCCCGCTGGGCTGATCTCCAGCAGACCGGTCGAGTTTTGTGCACAATACCTGTGGGCTCCCTTTCCAGAGTGTAAGGTCTTTGCCATGTGTTTATTTCAATGAATGCATCGCGGTTTTTTATTATTAATTTTCTTGCCATTTCCGTAAACACATCGTGAACGCTTTGTGCAAAAAAAAAATAATGGTTAGACCATGAATTAAAGTAGGAGTAAAGGCATTGTACAGAAATCATCGCAGACGATTGTCAAAGTAATCGAATAGCTTGCGAAGTTCGCTAACTTGTGAAAGTCGTTGGTGCAATGTGTTTTGTCTTTCCCGGGCGATTGTGGCGTCTCTATTATCCTGCCGAGCCTGGCTTTGTATTTCCAACTTCAGTTCGTTTTCTGCTACAATCATTGCTGCAAGAAGCTGAGCCACCACTTCTCCCATCCACAAACTACACCCACCTCTGCAACGATATCAGCGCCTATCCGCGCTGCTGATCACGACGTTGCGGGATCAAATCCCGTCCGCGGCGGCCGCATTTCGATGGAGGCGAAATGCAAAAACGCCCGTGTTCTTGCGTTGTAGTGCACGTTAAAGAACCCCAGGTGATCACAATAAATCCGGAGCCCTCCGCTACGGCGTGCCTCATAATCAGAACTTATTTTGTCACGTAAAACCCCAGAAAGAAGAAGAAGCGCCTCTCTGGCAAATCGGCGAAGTACGGAGGCACAGGTTCCGTTCCCGTGCCTTAGTGACCTATTTCTGGACCCTGTCTCCGTGCAGTCCTGCGCTCCTCCCTGCAATGCTGCCATCTCTTCTTTCTATCAGCGGAAAACGTGCGGGCGTCGATCACGAAAAAGGGGGAAAGTGCCAATGAAAGTAATTTCCTATGAAGTGCAAGATAATTTCTTACTTCGACCTCTTTCGTTTCCAGCGGGGTGTTGCAGTGTCTACAGGTCACTATCTCACGATCTAGCTTTGTTTCATCAGGAGCTCTTGGAAGGGAGTACAAAGACTTGCCGTCAGACATCTGCAATGAAAATTGACATCAGAATACGAAAGTAACTCAAGGGCCGCAAGGCATGGCAGTAACTTTAACTAAAAATAGTCACTGAAACGAAGAAAGATCATGCATGCTGATTCAGCACAAATGTTGCTGCCTGTGTAAAGGGAAACGTTCGTGAGGCAGTTCATTCAATCCCTCAATGAAAGGCCGCGAATTGTCCTGCTATACATTCTATGCAACGTGTTCACTCAAGTGATGTTTCGTTTCACGCGCCGAACAGGTCATGATTTTCAGACCCTGCAGTGTTCGTACTTACAGACTACACCTCGGATAAGATATGCTGAAATGTTGACATTAATTCAGGCACACCAACACTGTGACATGTCGACGCGCCAATATCATTAGAATCAAGTCAATATCTGACGTCTGTTGAGAGAAGAATGGTGAGGAGAGGCGTCTGTAGACGGAAGAGAGAGGTTAACGATATGTGGAAAGGGTCAGCCTAGAATCATTCTACCATGTCCCTCCTGGTACCACTGCAGTGAGAAATGATTGTGAGAGATGTATGTGTACGCACGCACGTGCGTACGTCACACGTATTATTGCATACAGGGTGTTCAAAATTAAGCTTTATGGCTTTCTTAAAATTAGGCACTGGGAGGCATGCGAAGACCACCTGTGCAAATAAGTTATGTCGCCAGGGGGGCACAAAGTGAAGCGATAATTATCGCTGTCAGCAGCACAACTAAAATTGAATACTTAACTTTTTGTTGACTGCAGTAAGCGTGTATATGTTTGTATTCAAAAGTTAGAGGCAGTCGTGTGTTTACACGGTATCAGTTGGAAGAATTCTTCTAGCGTGTCTGTGCCGTGTCTTCATTGCTGGGCACAAAGTGGCGCGTAAAGTGACAAACAACAGCGCAACACAGTTCAGAAACACTTTATTATACTCCTGTGATGAGCCTTAAGATAAACACCATGGCCGCCCCTTTTCAGCTTCGCTGGTCAACCACCTACACAGGGTGTAAGGGCCGAACATTTATTTGCAATAACTCACATGAAGACAAATTCCAAAGAAGTTTTTCTTATGATTGAACTGGTCTTTCAATATATGCTGCTTAATTATTATTGTATGATTGTACACGGATGAAGGAAATACGTTAACAGGAATCCACAAAATTTGTAGTGCCCTTTAAAAAGGCTTATCTTCCCGTAGGATTTCATGTGGCCTTCATTTGCACAATTTGAACCAACGTCACATCCTGTAGTTTTCGGCTGCAACCGAAATGCTTGTTCATACACTATACAAAACTCCGCTTCAACAAACGCTCTAAAAGTGTTGTCCTTGTTCATTGCAGCCCTAAACATTTGCTCATCTCTGTATAACCACTCGTGCTGAATACCCCAATTTTACTCGTAGCAACACAGCGGCTTTTTCTGCCACGCAAGGTGTTGCTATTGATCTGTTGCGTGAATAAGTTTTGCTGCTGCCCTTCTGGCGTTACTTTCACGTGATGCGCTTCAAAACATTCATGGAAGGGCATAGGTTGGTTATTTAAACACATTCCTTGTTAGAAAAGTATTCTTCTCTCTCTCTCTCTCTCTACATTATTTACCTTTCACTGCTTTCTCCGTATCCAGCACACACTACTACTTTGGGGCAAAAGGGGGTAAAAGAGGGGTAAAACTGCTGCATACTCACCCATATAAGCCTTTTTATTTTGTACGAAGGACCCCGCTCGACAATCTTGACAACCATTCCCATACGGAAACTAGACCGCGCTTGCATGCTTGCCGCGGATGACGTCAAAATGATTTGTTTTAAAATATTACAAAGGTCACTCCCCTCAGAACTAATTTGTAGTTAATTGGCGGTTGAGCGGAATTAGCGCTAAAATAAGGTGTTGGACCCCCGCACAATATACACCCCTTTCTTAGTGCTGATTCCCCTTAAAAGCAAGTCATACAAGGCAAACAAGATCAAAAGTTTGTACTTCTTGATTTTTGGAGAATATTGCCTGAATATTACACAAGTTCAATAATATATTCACCTCGAAATGTCTAGATGCTTCATCGGCGTTTGACAGCAGTTCTGGGTGCCGATCACTGATATGTGGCTGAAAAAAAGTGCATCTTATGTACAAATTGAAATTATTTCGTAATCGCCCTCTATTAGGCTGTGCTTAGTTAAGTCAGAGTGCACATATTACGAAGATAATAATGAGAAGATGATGGACCAAATGATATATCACGCGCATTCTGTGAACTTGCGACACAATTAAAATTCCATTTCTAATTCCACGACAAGCTTGCGATACAAAATGGGGCTTACTCACTAGGAGAACGTTCTATGAGAATAGCTAGCAACTACATTAATAGTAATAAAAAGTTCTCATCTCTCAACATAATTTTTCGAATATTAATTCCGGCTTTTTATGTGCCATGCATTAATTTTGCAATTTCCGGACAAAGTTACAGTGGTCCTGTGTGAGCCCATAAGTTTATAGCGACTGCATCATCTTCATGAGCAGCAATTTTGACTTTTACATCTGCTGTCGGAAGGTTGAGAGCACAGCCACATTTTCATTAGTTAAATGAAGGTTTTCATGCTATTCTTTTTACTTTTTTAAAATACCCGCTGATTGGTTCCCTGCAATAGGGACAAAGTTTATTGTCATAATGACGCAAAAATGAGCTTTCTTCAAGTGTGTTTTTGTTCTTTTTAATTATGTATCTTGTACAACAATCTATTGCTATTTGTGTTATGTTGTGATCCATGTCCCCCCTCCCACTGAAAAATGACTTATGGCGATGTAAGTAAAGTGTAAATAAATTAAAGAAATTTAAAAAATGCCGTTTGACATTTCTTTGCCATATCGTGCCTACCCTTCGCCAGAAACGGCGTTATATCCCATGCAGTTTCCGTACTGTCCACATGTGAAGGTTTCATGGAAATAATTGTCTCTTCTGTTCAAAACACGCATGACAACAAACTTCCGGCACCTATTCGCACAAAAGCACTTTTTTTTTCGCCCGAGAATTTAAACTTCTACTTTCATCGACCATTGGAATGATGCGGAGGAAGCAATTATTATCCACTTGACCTAGTTTATTCATAATACCTTACTTCCCACTCTCCCCCCCCCTCCCCTAAAAAACTGCTCTACTTGCTTCAAAATCCCAAGAATTACTTGAGAACTCACCAATCATTTGTACTTTTGGGCGGTGTTAGCACCTGCAAACACCGATGCACTCCTCAGAGCTTTTATGCTGTCCAAGACGTTACTGGAACTGTAGCCACCATTTTTATAGCGATAAGTTCATGGTCCGTGCATAAAGCTAACGTCGCTCGTAGTTCTAACAGCATTTCATGAGCATTGTTGAGCATTGTCTTGGTAACTTCCACAAAGTACATGCGGCAATACAAAGTATATATGCGGCTCTCTGCTTCCCTCGGCGCGGCCTAGACCCAGGCCATCAATTTGCCGGATATTTATTAAAGTTGTCTCACTCACAATATCTTCTCAGGAAGCAATCCAAACATGTTTTTGCTATTCCACATGAAAACTAATTCTCTATGACAGTAGCAGACTGTAGTGTCGAAAGTAGCATTTGCAGAGTTGGCATAAGTATGACCTTATATAACTAGAAGTACGCGATATGTTAGGTAGGATTTAGAACCTGTTAAAATATTGCAAATATAGTTGAAATTCCAGAAATAATTGATTACGTAATGAAATTAGCCATACAAACTAAGAGCCAAGCTATGAACTACGATTGTCTGCTGTGCAACAAAACATCTGAAACTAACCCCGAAGAACCATTTTAATGTGAGCGGAAAGACTACCCACCTTTTCCTGAACTTTCATTTCTGCTTACCCTATTGTTTTTACATTTCTTTGAAACATTGCAAAGTATTTCCCCTATGCCTTCATTGGCTTTATTGTTTGTTTCTTCGAGAGGGAACTGAAAAATATTGAGTGCCCGGATTTCCTTATTCTTCCCGTTGGCAACATATCAAGGCTCTCGGCTTTGGCAGCGTTGGTGTCATGAGGTAACTTAGGAAGGTTCATTGGCCTGTTGCCTGCTACCATGCTAACATATTACGGGATGCCGGTGGTTAAAAAGTTGTACCGCATGTGCCACCTTTTCCATGCCCGGCGCTGTCTAGAACACTCAGGGAAGATCTTGCAAACATACGGAATTGCCCAAACAAATTGGTGGTAGGATGGCCGCCGAAGTAGCTTAAATGGTGTTGCAGCCATATACAGAAAAATTTCTCACCATTAGGTCCTTGAAAATCTTTGGACGGTCACAGTCTGGACAGCACATTGCTGCATATTTAAGTTCCTGGGTGCAGTTACCTCTTGTTGCCTAGAAAATGCGGTAAAAAGTATTATTTATAATGTCATCCTCGAGAAATTGAGAACTATCACCCTCACGCTTGATGCATTTCATACCGTAGACCCTTTGACACTGTTTGGCCATATATTTGGTCCTTGCGCCAACAAAATTCATAAATCGCCATCATCAGAGTCTTTGGCTAATTGCAAAGCTGTGTTTATGGCAACGCACTCATTCAAGCTGAGAATCTCAGCAGCGCTAAAATGACAAGGACAACATGAGATGCGTAAACACACCCCGGTAGATAAGCCCGGTGTGCTACCACATCTACTGCCCGTCCTTGTTGAAGTAGCGCTACTTTGATTCACATTAGATAAGTTTCTGAATTTAGTCAAGTGTAAAGGGAAGGTGTCGCTCTCGTGGTTAAGCCACGTACAACACAAGAGCACTGGTATACAGCGTTTGTGCTTCGTCCTCGATTGAACGACAAGGGTGCTCCCAAATGTTGGCAATTTAGAGAAATGTAATCACGAATTAGGCAACTGTTCATTCTGCTATGAATGGCTATTACTATACGTCATGATATCTCAAAATTCCTTCACTCAAACCCATGGCTGTCTCGCTGTGCCTTCAGCATTGATGCTGCTGAGCGTCGGTGTCGCGAGTGTGGGCCCAGGAAGCAGCAGCCGCATTTCGATGGGGCCGGAATAAAAAACGCTCCTGTACCATTCTTTGTGAATTTACGCTAAAGAACCCCAGGTCGTCAAAAAATTATTGGCATTGCTCCAGTCTGGCCTCTCTCATAACACGTACTGTACAGTTTCAGTACAAATAATCTTACCAATAATTGCTTATAGGAAATACCAATGCTTCGCGTGACGTCATGGATGTGATAAGTATAAGATATCACCGCTTTGTGACTTTTGTCTACTGTTGAAGAGTTTAATGAGCAATCTATCATCGCTTTTTGTTTTTGCGCATTTTGCTTATGTCCTGTACATAAGCGCGGAAATTGCGTGTCTCTGTGCAGCCGAAATGTGCGAGAAACGTAGCGAACCTCAACGTACTTGCCATATGAAGAAGTCAATTCAATGGAAACAAATTATTTCATTTCATTTAATTTTATTGCCTTAAAAGTCCGTAGGGTGATTACATAAGGTTATTACGTTCGACGTAACTCCGTGTTTCGTTACGCCGAGAAGAGATGGGTAGGGCCATAATACCTTCAGTTTTGTATCGAAATTTAAATGGATAGGGAAGTGGGCACCTTTAATTTCATGAATCAATCGCGATATTGCTGATGTGTAAATCTATGAAGTTCACGACGCCATGTAAGCCTGTTTGGCGAATGAAATACGGCAACAAAAATTACGGTGTCTGCATTGAAAGAAAAACGTTCCTGAGAACTTGAAGGTGTAAGTTGAGAGATCCTGTTGCGGTAGGAATAAACACTGAAGTCGTCTGTTTTTAATGCGTCAGCATTAGAAAGCCCATGCGAACGAAAACTCGGCGGCGTCCATCGGTCACTCAGTCTGAAAGGGAGAGGAGAAAAAGTGGAGACAGAAGTCTGTGACGAGGAATGAAAAAGGGAGAGGAGGTT